>NC_057803.1:670828416-670834811 GCF_018294505.1 Triticum aestivum
CTTTCCTTCCTCTCCTCTCTCCCTTCCTTCCCCTCTCCTACTCTTACAAGGAAAAGAGGAGTCCTACTCCCGGTGGGAGTAGGACTCCCCCCTTGGCGCGCCCTCCTCCTGGCCGGCCGCCTCCCCCCAACCACTAGACACAAGTTGATCTATTGATCTATTCCAGCCGTGTGCGATGCCCCCTCCACCATATTCCACCTCGATCATATCGTAGCGGTGCTAGGAGAAGCCCTGCGTCGGTAGCAACATCATCACCGTCACCACGCCATCATGCTGACGAAACTCTCTCGTGAAACTCTCTCATGTTCGGTACTTGGATCGGTCGGATCGTGAAGACGTATGACTACATCAACCGCGTTGCGCTAACGCTTCCGCTTTCGGTCTACGAGGGTATGTGGATGATACTCTCCCCTCTCGTTGCTATGCATCACCATGATCTTGCATGTGCGTAGGAATTTTTTTGAAATTACTATGTTCCCCAACATTGGCATCCGAACCAGGTTTATGCGTAGATGTTATATGCACGAGTACAACACAAATGAGTTATGGGCGATACAAGTCATACTGCTTACCAGCATGTCATACTTTGGTTCAGCGGTACTGTTGGATGAAGCGGCCCGGACCGACATTACGCGTACGCTTACCCGAGACTAGTTCTATCGACGTGCTTTGCACATAGGTGGCTGGCGGGTGTCAGTTTCTCCAACTTTAGTTGAACCGAGTGTGGCTACGCCCGGTCCTTGCTGAAGGTTAAAACAACACTAACTTGACGAAATATCGTTGTGGTTTTGATGCATATGTAAGAACGGTTCTTGCTCAACCCGTAGCAGCCACGTAAAACTTGCAACAACAAACTAGAGGACGTCTACTTGTTTCTGTAGGGCATGTTGTGATGTGATATGGTCAAGACATGATGCTAAATTTTATTGTATGAGATGATCATGTTTTGTAACCGAGTTATCGACAACTGGCAGGAGCCATATGGTTGTCGCTTTATTGTATGCAATGTAATCGCCCTGTAATTGCTTTACTTTATCACTAAGCGGTAGCGATAGTCGTAGAAGCAATAGTTGGCGAGATAACAATGATGCTACGATGGAGATCAAAGTGTCACGCCGGTGACGATGGTGATCATGACGGTGCTTCGGAGATGGAGATCACAAGCACAAGATGATGATGGCCATATCATATCACTTATATTGATTGCATGTGATGTTTATCCTTTGTGCATCTTATTTTGCTTGGATTGACGGTAGCATTATAAGATGATCTCTCACTAAATTTTCAGAGTATATGTGTTCTCCCTGAGTATTCACCGTTGCGAAAGTTCTTCGTGCCTAGACACCACGTGATGATCGGGTGTGATAAGCTCTACGTTAAAATACAACGGGTTTTACACACGTAGAATGCTCAGGTTAAACTTGACGAGCCTAGCATATGCAGATATGTCCTTGGAACACTAAGACCGAAAAGTCGAGCATGAATCATATAGTAGATATGATCAACATAGTGATGTTCACCATTGAAAACTACTCCATCTCAGGTGATGATCGGACATGGATTAGTTGATTTGGATCACGTGATCACTTAGATGATTAGAGGGATGTCTATCTAAGTGGGAGTTCTTAAGTAATATGATTAATTGAACTTTAATTTATCATGAACTTAGTACCAGATAGTATTTTGCTTGTCTATGTTGTTGTAGATAGATGGCCCATGTTGTTGTTCCATTGAATTTTAATGTGTTTCTTGAGAAAGCAAAGTTGAAAGATGATGGTAGCAATTACACGGACTAGGTCTGTAACTTGAGGATTATCCTCATTGCTGCACAGAAGAATTACGTCCTGGAAGCACCGTTAGGTGTACCACCCGTGCTGGCAACTACAGACATTGTGAATGCCTGGCAGTCGCGTGTTGATGACTACTCTATAGTTCAGTGTGCCATGCTTTACGGCTTAGAACCGGGACTTCAACGACATTTTGAACGTCATGGAGCATATGAGATGTTCCAGGAGTTGAAGTTAAATGAACTCTCCAATAAGTTTTATAGCTGCAAGATGGAGGAGAATAGTTCTGTCAATGAACATATACTCAAAATGTATGGGTATAATAATCACTAGATTCAACTAGGAGTTAATCTTTCTGATGACAGTGTCATTGACAAAATTCATCAATCACTACCACCAAGCTACAAGAGCTTCGTGATGAACTATAATATGCAAGGGATGAACAAGACTATTCCCGAGCTCTTTGGCGATGGTAAAAGATGCGGAGGTAGAAATTAAGAAGGAGCTCAAGTGTTGATGGTCAACAAGACCACCAGTTTCAAGAAAAAAGGGTTAAGGGAAGAAGAAGGTGAACGTCAAAAAGAACGACAAGCAAGCTGCTGCACAGGAGAAGAAACCTAAGTCTGGACCTAAGCCTGAGACTGAGTGCTTCTACTGCAAAGGGACTGGTCAATGTAAGCGGAACTGCCCCAAGTATTTGGCGGATAAGAAGCATGGCAAGGTGAACAAAGGTATATGTGATATACATGTTATTGATGCGTACCTTACTAATGCTCGCAGTAGCACTTGGGTATTTGATACTGGCTCTGTTGCTAATATTTGCAACTCGAAACAGGGACTATGGATTAAGCGAAGATTGGCTGAGGACAAGGTGACGATGCGCGTGGGAAATAGGTTCCAAAGTCGATGATATCGCGGTCGGCACGCTCCCTCTACCTTCGGGATTAGTTTTAGTCCTGAATAATTGTTATTTGGTGCCAGCATGGAGCATGAACATTATATCTGGATCTTGTTTAATGTGAGACGGTTATTCATTTAAATTAGAGAATAATGCTTGTTCTATTTATACGAGTAATATCTTTTATGGTCATGCACCCTTGAAGAGTGAATTATTTTTGTTGAATCTCGATAGTAGTGATACACATATTCATAATGTTGAAGCCAAAAGATGTAGAGTTGATAATGATAGTGCAACTTATTTGTGGCACTGCCGTTTGGGTAATATTGGTGTAAAGTGCATGAAGAAACTCCATAGTGATGGACTTTTGGAATCACTTGATTATGGATCACTTGGTACTTGCGAATGATGCCTCATGGGAAAGATGACTAAAACTCCGTTCTCCGGAACTATGGAGCGAGCAACAGATTTATTGGAAATCATACATACTGATGTATATGGTCCAATGAATATTGAGGCTCGCGGCGGGTATCATTATTTTCTCACCATCACAGATGATTTGAGGAGATATGGGTATATCTACTTAGTGAAACATAAATCTGAAACATTTGAAAAGTTTTAAGAATTTCAGAGCGAAGTGGAAAATCATCGTAACAAGAAAATAAAGTTTCTACGATCTGATCGTGGAGGAGAATATTTGAGTTACGAGTTTGGTCTGCATTTGAAACAATGCGGAATAGTTTCGCAACTCACGCCACCCGGAACACCACAACGTAATGGTGTGTCCGAACATCATAATCGTACTTTACTAGATATGGTGCGATCTATGATGTCTCTTACTGATTTACCGCTATCATTTTGGGGTTATGCTTTAGAGACGGCTGCATTCACGTTAAATAGGGCACCATCAAAATCCGTTGAGACGACGACTTATGAAATGTGGTATGGCAAGAAACCAAAGTTGTTGTTTCTTAAAGTTTGGGGCTGCGATGCTTATGTGAAAAAACTTCAACCTGATAAGCTCGAACCAAAATTGGAGAAATGTGTGTTCATAGGATACCCAAAGGAGACTGTTGGGTACACCTTCTATCACAGATCCGAAGGCAAGACATTTGTTGCTAAATTTGGATCCTTTCTAGAGAAGGAGTTTCTCTCAAAATAAGTGAGTGGGAGGATTGTAGAACTAGATGAGGTAAGTGTACCTACTCCCTTATTGGAAAGTAGTTCATCACAGAAATCTGTTCCTGTGATTCCTACACCAATTAGTGAGGAAGCTAATGATGATGATCATGAAACTTCAGATCAAGTTACTACCGAACCTCGTAGTTCAAACAGAGTATGATCCGTACCAGATTGGTACGGTAATCCTATTCTAGAAGTCATGTTACTTGACCATGACAAACCTACGAACTATGAGGAAGCGATGATGAGCCCAAATTCCGCAAAATGGCTTGAAGCCATGAAATCTGAGATGGGATCCATGTATGAGAACAAAGTGTGGACTTTGGTGGACTTGCCCGATGATCGGCAAGCCATCGAGAATAAATGTATCTTCAAGAAGAAGACTGACGCTAATGGTAATGCTACTGTCTACAAAGCTCGACTTGTTGCAAAAGGTTTTCGACAAGTTCAAGGGGTTGACTACGATGAGGCTTTCTCACCCGTAGCGATGATTAAGTCTGTCTGAATCATGTTAGCAATTGCTGCATTTTATGATTATGAAATTTAGCAAATGGATGTCAAAAATGCATTCCTAAATGGATTTCTGGAAGAAGAGTTGCATATGATGCAACTAGAAGGTTTTGTCGATCCGAAAGGTGCTGACAAAGTGTGCAAGCTCCAGCGATCCATTTATAGACTGGTGCAAGCCTCTCGGAGTTGGAATAAAAGCTTTGATAATGTGATCAAAGCATATGGTTTTATACAGAATTTTGGAGAAGCCTATATTTACAAGAAAGTGAGTGGGAGCTCTGTAGCATTTCTAATATTATATGTGGACAACATATTGTTGATTGGAAATGATATAGAATTTCTAGATAGCATAAAATGATACTTGAATGAAAGTTTTTCAATGAAAGACCTCGATGAAGCTGCTTATATATTGGGCATCAAGATCTATAGAGATAGATCAAGACGCTTAATTGGACTTTCACAAAGCACATACTATTTTGGAAGACGCTTAATCGGTATATTTTGCAATTAACATACCGATGACAAAGGGAACAACATATGTTGTTATGCGGTTTGACCGATAAAGATCTTCGTAGAATATGTGGGAACCAATATGAGCATCCAAGTTCCATTATTGGTTGTTGACCGGAAACGTGTCTCGGTCATATCTACATAGTTCTCAAACCCGTAGGGTCCGCACGCTTAAAGTTCGGTGACAATCGATATTATGAGTTTATGTCTTTTGTTGTACCAAAGATAGTTCGGAGTCAAGGATATGATCAAGGAAATGACAAGAAGTCTCGGAATGGTCAAGACATAAAGATCGATATATTGGATGACAATGTTTGGACTTCAGAAGTATTTCGGGTGAGTTTGGGCATATACCGGAGTACCGGGGGGTTATCAGAAACCCCCGGGGGTTTATTGGGCCTCATGGGCCCTGGTGGAGAAGAGGAGGGGCGGCCAGGGCAGGCCGCGTGCCCCCTCCCCCTCTAGTCCGAATTGGACAAGGAGGGGGGCGGCGCCCCCCTTTCCTTCCTCTCCTCTCTCCCTTCCTTCCCCTCTCCTACTCCTACATGAAAAGAGGAGTCCTACTCCCGGTAGGAGTAGGACTCCCCTCTCGGCGCGCCCTCCTCCTGGCCGGCTGCCTCCCCCCTTGCTCCTTTTTATACGGGGGCAGGGGGCACTTCTAGACACAAGTTGATCTATTGATCTATTCCAACCATGTGCGGTGCCCCCTCCACCGTATTCCACCTCGATCATACCATAGCGGTGCTTAGGCGAAGACCTACGTTGGTAGCAACATCATCACCGTCAGCACGCTGTTGTGCTGACGAAACTCTCTCGTGAAGCTCCACTGGATCGGAGTTCGCGGGACGTCATCGAGCTGAATGTGTGCCGAACTCGGAGGTGCCGTATGTTTGGTACTTGGATCGGTCGGATCGTGAAGACGTACGACTACATCAACCGCGTTGTGCTAACGCTTCCGCTTTTGGTCTACGAGCATACGTGGATGATACTCTCCCCTCTTGTTGCTACGCATCACCATGATCTTGCATGTGCGTAGGAATTTTTTTGAAATTACTACGTTCCCCAACAAAACTGGCTGATGGCAAACTAGGTATTTGCCACCATCCAGTTCTTTGCCGTCCGCTGGCTGACGGCAAAGAAGCTTTGTCGTCCGCTAGCAGACGGCAAAGAGGTGGGTGGGTCCAATTATTGTTTAACCAACTCAAGCCCGCCGGCCCCACCTCCTTGCCGTCCGCTTGCGGACGGTCAAAGAATCTTTGCCGACCGTTGGTGGACGGCAAAGAGGCGGGTATGTTAACGATCGTCCCGCCCCCGTCCTCTGTCACTTCTCTCCACTCTCTCGTTCCCTCCCCACCCACACCCGCGCCGCTGCCGCCGACCCCGTCTGCTGTAGCGGGCCGCCCCGCACCCTGCACCCCTCCCCTGCGAGGCCCCGACCTCCACCGCACCCCTGCCGCCCCTTCCACATCGCCCCCCCACCGCCCCTTTCCCTTCGTCGCCATCCTCCA
>NC_057803.1:670836001-670840751 GCF_018294505.1 Triticum aestivum
GATCCCGACACACTGACACCCCGACCTCGACACCCCGACACCCTGACACCACACGCCAACCCCGACCCCGACCACCGATAACCCGACACCTGACACCCTGTCCAATTGTGACGACAACACCTCGGAGCTCAACTCCCCGGGCCACTGCCTCATAAAAGACAGGAGGCACCAAGAACAATGTTCTCGTCACAAAACCATCAGAACGATTCCAAGATACCAGCGTGATCATAAAAAAAATTTAGTGAAATTTGAGGAGAGGAAAGTCAAAACTTCTACGTCACGAGACCTCACCAGAGCGACAAAGGGACTGAGGAGTAAAAAGAATCCTACTCTCCGATATATATAATCCTAAGACTCAAAACATTTTTGTTCTAGACTCAACAACGCCAGCAAACAATCAAGTAGGGGGCTCCTAAGTCGGGGATGGCTCTGATTACCAACTTGTAACACCCACGATGCGGCTATATCTCCCACGTGTCGAAGCACGACTTAGAGGCATAACCGCATTGTGGTTTTGTCGCAAGAAGGGTCATCTTCACACAATCCCATGTAATGAACAAGGATGGGATAAAGAGTTGGCTTACAATCGCCACTTCACACAATGAACATAAAATAAATCATACATCATTCAGAGTACACACATATAGCCCGTCTACGGACGAAGCCAAAAGAAAAGAAGATAACCCAACTGCTAGATCCCCGATCGTCCCAACTGGGCTCCACTACTAAACAACAATAAACAAAACATAGCAACAACTAAGATCTTCTTTGCGCTCCCATTTGAGGTCGATTGCATCACCTGCACTGGTATCATCGGCACCTGCAACTGTTGTGATAGTATCTGGTGAGTCACGAGGACTCAGCAATCTCAAAACCCGCGAGATCAAGACTATTTAAGATTATGGGTAGGAAGTGGTAATGAGGTGGAGTAGCAGCAAGCATTAAGCAAATATGGTGGCCAACATACGCAATTAAGAGCGAGAAGAGAGCAAACGGAACGGCCATGAACTAGCAATGATCAAGAAGTGATCCTGAACTCCTACTTACGTCAAACATAACCCAAAACCGTGTTCACTTCCCGGACTCCACCGAAAAGAGACCATCACGGCTACACACGCGGTTGATGCGTTTTAATTCGGATCTGGTGTCAAGTTATCTACAACCGGACATTAACAAATTCCCATCTGCCACATAACCGCGGGCACGGCTCTCGAAAGTTTATACCCTGCAGGGGTGTCCCAACTTAGCCCATCACAAGCTCTCACGGTCAACGAAGGATATTCCTTCTCCCAGGAAGACCCGATCAGACTCGGAATCCCGGTTTACAAGAAATTTCGACAATGGTAAAACAAGACCAGCAAAGCCGCCCAATGTGCCGACAAATCCCCATAGGAGCTGCACATATCTCGTTCTCAGGGCACACCGGATGAACACTACGTACAACTAAAACCAGACCTCAAGTTTCCCCGAGGTGGCGCTGCAAGTGGCTCTAGTTCGGACCAGCACTCGGAGGAGCACTGGCCCGGGGGGGGGGGGTTAAAATAAAGATGACCCTTGAGTCTGCAGAACCCAAGGGAAAAAGGTGTAGGTGGCAAATGGTAAAACCAAGGTCGGGCCTTCCTGGAGGAGTTTTATTCAAAGCGAACTGTCAAGGGGGTCCCATAAATCACCCAACCGCGTAAGGAACGCAAAATCCGGGAACATAACACCGGTATGACGGAAACTAGGGTGGCATGAGTGGAACAAAACACCAGGCATAAGGCCGAATCTTCCACCCTTTACCAAGTATATATATGCATTAATTTAAATAAGAGATATTGTGATATCCCAACATAATCCTGTCCATCCTGGAGCAATCTTCAACTTCACCTGCAACTAACAACGCTATAAGAGGGCTGAGCAAAGCGGTAACATAGCCAAACAATGGTTTGCTAGGAAGGGTGAAAAAGGTTAGAGGCTGACATGGCAATATGGGAGGCATGGTAAACAAGTGATAGGTAGCACAGCATAGCGATAGAACGAAGCAACTAGCAAGCAGAGATAGAAGTGATATCGAGGGTAATGGTCATCTTGCCTGAAATCCCGCAAGGAAGAAGAACGAGTCCACGAAGAAGACAAACGGACGTAGTCGAACAAATCCGCACAACTCCGGAACGAAACCGAAGCTAACGAGAGAAGCAAACCGGAAAGAAGCAAACAACATGGTGAACACACAAGCATAATCATGGCATGACGCACAATCAAGTATGATGCATGTCCGGTTTAAAGAGGCATGGCATGACAAAGTGCAACAAACAATACTACAAGTTAAGTGGAGCTCAATATGCAACGAGTTGCATATTGACGAAACACCACATTCAAATATTTAGTTCTCTCTCGTTTAGGCTAGACAACAATATTAAATGTTGTCAAACATGGCAAGAGGTGAAACATAATTAAACTAACAATTTAAGCAAGTTTAAATGAGGCCGGAAACAACAAACAACAATTCCGGAAAATCCCCATACCATTTAGTAGTTTAATGCGAACACAATTTTAAACATTTAAATGTTGTTTTCATGATGCGGATGACATATACAAGTTTATGCAATTTTATGAAAACATTGACATGAGCATGATACGAGGCATTTGTCGCCATGGCGGGAGGAAAAAGGTGCCACGACGGTGAAACGGAAATGGTGCCATGGCAACATTCCGATCCCGATAACTCGAGTGAGATACCGATGCAAACGAGAAGTGTGACGTGAGTGTGTCATGCAAGGATGGTGGGGTGCTCCCGACTACCGGGTTCCCACGTGTCGGTGGCATGGCAAAGAGCGACAAATCGGACACGGTGCAAACATATCGTACATCTCATACATGCAAGGGCATCTCATCGCGGTCGGTCATCTCGGTGGTTATACCTTTGAAGCGTGCGTTTCGGGGCGGTTCAAAACCGTCGAGGGAAGTAGTTGTTCACGTGGCGACGGTAGTGGTACATCTCGTAGATGTTCGAAGCGGAACTTGGCGTATCCATGTAGACGTTCACGGGTCATCGTGGGAAGTAGTCGTACACGGCGTAGTGGAAGTCGTTGTTCACGTGGCGACGGTAGTTGAAGTAGACATTCACGGGATCTCGGCGGGTCATCGTGTAGCCGTACATGTTCGAAGCGGAACTTGGCGTATCCATGTAGTAGGCGTTCCGGTCCTGTAGTCGTTCGAGCGTCCGTGTGGTCTTGCCGGTGGGGTACTTGGCGCTTGCGGTCCAACTCCGAGGTCATAGCCGTGTTGTCAAACTTGACGAAAACAGGTCTCGCTGGGGACTTGGCGCATCCATCAGGAACTTGGTGGTGGTCTCCTCGGGTCAACAGTGATGTGCAAGGGCTAGAACGCCCGGGTCTTGGGTTGCTCAAGGCCATGGAGATGACAGGCAGCAGGAGGCTGCTAGTGGAGGGAGAGCCACGACGAGGAGGTCCTGCTCCGGCAGCTACAAGTGGTGGACGGACGCAGGCAGCGGCAAGGCTCGGGCGTGAAGGAGAAGGGGCCGGCGTGAGGTGGGTGATGGAGGAGAGCATCTCCCGCGCAGGGAAGGAGGTTGAGGCTGGGGCACGCGCCGGAGTTGACGAGCTCCGGGTCGAGCGGAGAGCTCGGGCGAGGCAGCGGCACTGTGGACGAAGGGAGAAGGAACTCGGGCGACGAGGCAAGGGACCGAGAGGAGCGGGGTCGGCAAGGCGAATGAGTCGGGACGGCACGCGAGAAAAGCAACGGCAGCAGGGCGCGAGCGAACCAAGGAGGCCGGCGGCACCATGGCCGTGCGGGAAGGCGAGCTCGCGGAGGAGGCCAACGGTGCTCCGGCCTGGCTCTCTTCTTCGGCGAGGGCGGAGCACTGGAGCAAGGGGAGGAGAAGCAGGGCGCGGCGAGCTGCGGTCCCTGGTGGACGGGGCACGACGACGATGATGGGGATCGGGCGTGGGGCTCCTGCATGCGGGATCGAGCGAGAGATGGGGCGCAAAGGAGGGGAAGGGGAAGATCGAGGAGATGGGCTCCTCTGGCGGCGCGAGGGAGGAGAGGGAGACGAGAGGGAGAGATGGGGATCGGGCGCTGTGGCTAGGGTTAGAGGGGCACCGGCTGGGCCTTGGGCCGGCTTAGGTTGGCCGGGCCTAAGAGGCCGGCTGGGCTGCAAGGCTCTCTTCTTCCTCTCTAAAGAAAATAAAAACAAAACAGAGATAGGAAAGAAAAGAAAGAGGGGTTAGGGGAAGAAGTAGTACATGGGGATAATTTTTTCCGGACTCGCAAAAATGAGTTTGTCCCAAGAAAAATAGAAAGGCCATGATTGAAAGATTAAATTCAAACTCATTTGATTTAAATTCAAATGATTTGAATAGGAAGTGAGATTTGGGAAGGTCCAAAAATGTTCGGATTTTTGGTGGAGCTCCGGAAAATGATGAAATAAATATTGGCAAGGTTGGAGACCAAACTTGAAGCAGAAAAGGAACGAAATTATTTTGTAAGTGTGTTTTGGTGATTCCGAAATAGTGGAATATTTAATATAGCTCCCTAATATTGGAGGATATGTTATAAAGAGAAGTCGCCCTGTGAGTTCCCTCGGTTTAAATAGATCAAAAGATCTATGCAATTTATTTAGATGAGTTTTAAAAATTAAATGGTATGATGGCATGATGACATGATGCAATGCAAAAAATAAAAGAGCAAGCACAACAGACACATGGGAAAACTCGGAATAGCTGGAAGTCTTCTGAAGCATCGGTCT
>NC_057803.1:670841028-670844013 GCF_018294505.1 Triticum aestivum
CCCCGCGCCGGCCCTCCTCCACCGAGAGGTATACTCCTCCCTCCTTCCTCCTCCTCCCTCCCTCCCTAGTTATAGTTATTAGAGAGTAGTTAATTTTTAGGTGTTTTAGTTGAATTTGTAGGTGTTTTAGTTAAACAATGTAGGTGTTTTAGTTGAATTTTTGGTGTTTTAGTTAAATTTGTAGGTGTTTTAGTTAAAAAGGTAGGTTCTTAGAATAATGTAGGTGTTCTTAGAATAATGTTGAATTTGTTTTAAGTGTATTTAAAAGAGTTTTAGGTGTTTTAGTTGTTTTTAGGTGTAGTTAATAGAATTTTAGGTGGTTTAGTTGTTTTAGGTGTTGTTAACAGAATTTTAGGTGTTTTAGTTGTTTTAGGTGTAGTCAACAGAATTCTAGGTATTTTTTTAGTTAAAGCAATTGTTGTTATTTTTTTAGTTAAAGCAATTTTTCCTGTTATATGCAAATTTGCAGTGGACATGTTATATTTTGAAGTTGTCACATTTTGGACTTGTCATATTTTTTCGAGTGGCCTATGTTTTGCCAGAAATGTTGATTCGTTTACGTTCTCGCAAATTTCAAGCGCTCGATTGGTCCTGTTTTTAGAAAAGGTCATGTCAAAGTTTGCTAAGTGTTTATTAATTTTGTTTTCATAATTAAGCATTTTGTTCTCGACGTCGATGATGCCTATCCCGCATCTTCGTCGTTGACTCGACGGAGGACTCCTTCTTGAGCCGAGGGGCCATGTCCGGGACTGGGATCCGCCAGGCTGGTACTGGGTTGTGCTACCTTCTGGTGAGCGCAGCTTAATGAGGAGCCAGCCCGTCGTCAACCCGGAGCTTCTTTGGTGGCGGTCACGTGGGCCTGCATCGGTGGAGAGGCTTCAGTCCCCCGCGCAGGTGGTTCAACACCGTGTCATGGAGGAGAACGCGCACGTCCAGCGCTACTTGGTTGCATTGGCGAACGGCCGGTTCTCGAATACCTGGCAGATTATTTGGGGATCTCACCGGAGCTATGATCCGGTGATGGTTCCTTCTCTTTGGGTGTCCACCGCGGCCCACTGAACCTAGAGGAGCTATTATTCGAGATGTATTAGTGATATTATATGATGATCTTTGCTACAAACTACTATATATGTATTCGATGATGGATTATTAATTACCTATTAGTTATTTGCTTATTGAATGCAAAAGATGAGCGTGGTTTGTGCTACAAACTACTACATATGTATTCATGATGGATTATTAATTACCTATTAGGAAATGTCTGATGACGAAAGGTAATTCGCTATGTGCGATTACTGCGAAGATAAGCGCGGTATGTGCGACAAGCCTCACCTGGTAGAAGGTCGGCGCTTCAGCATCAAGCTCCAAGAGACCTTCGATGTTGATACGGTACACAAAGATGACAAGTGTTTTTTGTTATTTTTGCATGACTTCTCTGCTTCTTCAACGTGTAATTTCTGTCTTTTATAATTCGACTAGCTTATCCCATGCCATGCAAGATGCTATGTCTTGGAGAAGATGGGTTTTGAAGATCATGAAAGCACGGAGACAAAGATAATTCAACTAAGGACCCATCATGGTTATGATTTTGCTGTAAAACTATACAATTCTGTGAACTCATCCAATTTTGGTTGCCTGAACTGGGAAGCCCTTTCCAAGGCGTATGATTTTCATGAGGGTATGCTTCTCACCTTCGATCTTGGTGATCCTGACATCGACAAAAATGATATGACCATTTGGGTCCTTGTTGACACGCTTCCAGTTCTACCGCCGTGTGAGTTTCTTAAACATATTTACTAAGTAATTTATATTGTTTATTTCAAAATATTTGACAGCTTATTTCCATTGACATCTTATTTTCATTGTTCAAAAAATGTACAGAAGATGGTAGACAGAACCTACTACTACAATGATGAAGCACAATTAACTTATAAGGAGAAAGATAGTCTTATCACATTTTTTACTGATCTTGAGAATTACAATAGCTATTATCGAATTACTCAAAATTATGGTCCACATGTGCACTACAGGAATCCGGTAATTTGCCGTCTGTGCTCCACAGACGGCAAAGGCCTAAAAACAGACGGCAAAGAGTTTGCCATCTGCAAGCTGACGGCAAACTCAGACGGCAAAGATAAGTCGGCAAAGACTACTTTGTTGTCAGCTTTTCATCAGCCAGATGGCAAAGATTTTGCCGTCAGCCAAATCATTGATTTGCCGTTAGCCTCAGACATAACAGACAACACATAAAACATCTTTGCCGTCAGCCAGGTTCGGTCTTTGCCGTCAGCATCAAACATCAGAGACGGCAAAGTTCTTTTTTTAATAATAAAAAAAGAACTATCCATGCACATGCACAGGGCAGGGTCAGACGTGTTTACATCTCAAAATACAAAACAACAAAATATCTACATGTCCAGCTCCACCCAAGCAATAATACAACTAATTACAAAATACAACATGTCCAGCTCCACCTGAGCAATAATACAACTAATTAACAAAATATCTAATTACAAGGGTACTAATTACAAACAGTTAAGTACAAGGAATCAGAGGGGGGGGTCAAGGCATTCATCCTCCTCCATTGCCAGGAAGTAGAGAGGCGGCAAGTGGGACTTGGACTAGGAGCTGGCGAGCTTGGACGGCTTGGGGCGGACGACGGTGCAGAGTGGACTCCGGCGAGGAGCAGTAGGCATGGGCACGGACCGGACTTCGACGAGCTCGGACGCTGGCGTGGGGCGCACAGCATGGCTGGCGGGGCGTGCGGGGGGGCGAAGAAGGGCCAGTGCGTGGCAGGGTGAGGGAGGGCCGGCGAGCGGCTAGGGCGAGGCGGAGCGCGCCAGGGCGAGGAAGGGCCGGCGAGTGGCTGGGGCGAGGCGGGGCCCGCCGGGGCGAGGGAGGGACAGCGAGCGGCTGGGGCGAGGCGAGGCCCGCCGGGGGCTGGTGTGCGGCGGGCCGAGGGAGGGCCAGCGCGGGGCCCGGAGG
>NC_057803.1:670844633-670862901 GCF_018294505.1 Triticum aestivum
GCCAGCGGGTTGCGCGTGGGTGGGTGGGTTGAGACCGATCCAGGTGGGCGCTACAGATCGTGCCAGCTCATCGATTCGCGAGATCGATCCGGGTGCTGTGTTTCTTGCTTTGCCGTTTGGCGTTTTGTATTACCGATGGCAAAGAGCGTTTTTTTGCCGTCTGTAGTACAAAACGCAGACGGCAAAATATTTGCCGTCTGCGATCTATATTACAGACGACAAAGATACTCTTTGCCGTCTGTAATATAAAACGCAGAAGGCAAATGGATACTTTGCCGTCTGTAATAAAAAACGCAGATGGCAAATTTTATTTTACCGTCAGTTAATCTTTGTCGTCTGTTGACTACGGCAAACCCTTTCTTTGCCGTCAACCCGATGAAATGCTGACGGCAAAGACGCCCCCTGACGGCAAATTAACTGTTTCCCGTAGTGGTGCCACTAGTGCACGCGGTGTGCTACAGTAACATCAATGGAGATATCATGGTAAAATTTTCTACTATTACGACATCCATGCATGTTTGAACATTGCTAACTACATTTCTAACTACAAAGTTATTACTATGTTTTTGAACAGAAAATCTCGATGGATTGTGTGCCTCATCTGATGTTGTCAAGAGGTCGCGTTGAAGTTATGAGCTTACGGCCACCACGACTAGGTCAGACACAGTATCCACATCACTCCTGTCCATACCGGATTTCTAAAAGCGAGGAAGCCATGATAATAAATGATTGGAAAAAATGTTTCATCCATCATAGAGAGCTACTTGGAAGCAACATTGTGCGTAGGCCAAGACTTGGACATAGGATGATCTCCGTTGTTCATTATGGAGAGTTCAGTTTCCTTAATGAAGAGTCAATGCCTATCTTGTTTTATGATATTTTACGTAAGAGAGGGTAGATTAGGTCCTATGAGAGGAGTAGGTCCTAGGTAGAATGTGTTATTATGTGCTATAATGTGTTAGATTTGATGAGGAGGATGAGGAGTTCTGATTATGACTAGTGACCAACTTGTTATATATATGATGTCTCATTGACGAACATTGTTTGGTGGTGAGGACTACTGGTAATGAATATGCTATTTAAACAGACTAGTTCATGATGAGTTGTTATTGTATACAAGATATATCTGTTTAAACATGTACAATGCCAAAATATTAAAAAAACATAAATGTTAGCAGTAGCGCTTGCCTAAAAACGCGCTACTAGTAGTTGAACTTACCAGTAGTGCTGGCCTAAAAACGCGCTACTAGTAGTTGAACTTACCAGTAGCGCTGGTCTAGAAACGCGCTACAGCTACAAAATAGCTGTAGCGCCGTAGCAGTAGCGCTGGTACCCACGCTACTGGTAGCACAAAAAGAAGCGCTACTGGTAAGCTTTTCTCTAGTAGTGGACCATCGACACCCCCACACTTGACACCCCGACCAACGACACCCCGACCCCGACCCCGAGACCCCGACACCCGAGACCCCGACAATCGACACCCCGACCCCCCCAACCCAACCCCGACCCCCGACACCCTGACACCACACCCCGACACCCTGACAGCACACCCTGAAGGAAATATGCTCTAGAGGCAATAATAAAGTTATTATTTATTTCCTTATTTCAAGATAAATGTTTATTATTCAAGCTAGAATTGTATTAACTGGAAACATAGTACATGTGTGAATACATAGACAAACAAAGTGTCACTAGTATGCCTCTACTTGAATAGCTCGTTGAATCAAAGATGGTTAAGTTTCCTAGCCATCGACATGAGTTGTCATTTGATTAACGGGATCACATCATTAGGTAATGATGTGATTGACTTGACCCATTCCGTTAGCTTAGCGCTTGATCGTTTAGTATGTTTCTATTGCTTTTTCATGACTTATACATGTTCCTATGACTATGAGATTATGCAACTCCCGTTTACCGGAGGAACACTTTGTGTGCTACCAAACGTCACAATGTAACTGACTGATTATAAAGGTGCTCTACAGGTGTCTCCGAAGGTACTTGTTGAGTTGGCGCATTTCGAGATTAGGATTTGTCACTCCAATTGTCGGAGAGGTATGTCTAGGCCCTCTCTGTAATGCACATCACTATAAGCCTTGCAAGCAATGTAGATAATGAGTTAGTTACGGGATGATGCATTACGTAATGAGTAAAGAGACTTGTGGGTAATGAGATTGAACTAGGTATTCAGATACCGACGATCGAATCTCGGGCAAGTAGCATACCGATGACAAAGGGAACAACGTATGTTGTTGTGCGGTTTGACCGATAAAGATCTTCGTAAAATACGTAGGAGCCAATATGAGCATCCATGTTCCGCTATTGGTTATTGACCGGAGATGAGTCTCGGTCATGCCTACATAGTTCTCGAACCCATAGGGTCCGCACGTTTAACGTTCAGTGACGATTTTTATTATGCGTTATGTATTTTTATGTACCAAAGGTAGTTCGGAGTCCCGGATGAGATCAAGGACATGACGAGGAGTCTCGAAATGGTCGAGATGTAAAGATCGATATATTGGACGATTATATTCGGACATCGGAAAGGTTCTGAGTGATTCGGGTATTTTTCAGAGTACCAGAGAGTTACGAGAATTCGCGGGGAGTATACGGGCCTTATTGCGCTTTAGGGGAAAGAGAGATGGGAGGCTGCACGCCCCCCAAGACTTGTCCAGATTGGACTAGGGGGAGGGGCTGCGCACCCTCCTTCTTTCTCTTCTCTTTTCCCTTTCCTTGACTCCTACTCCTGCTACATGGAAGGGGGGAATCTTACTCCCGGTGGGAGTACGACTCGCCAGAGCACGCCATAGAGAGGGCCCACCCCTCCCCTCCTCTCCTCCTTTATATACTGAGGCAAGGGGCACCCCATAGACAAAAATTAATCTCTTGATCTCTTAGCCGTGTGCGGTGCCCCCCTCCACCATATTCCACCTCGATCATATCGTAGCGGTGCTTAGGCAAAGCCCTGCGTCGGTAGCAACATCATCACCATCACCACGCCGTCGTGCTGACGAAACTCCCTCGAAGCTTGGCTGGATCGGAGTTCAAGGTACGTCATCGAGCTGAACGTGTGCTAGACTCGGAGGTGCCATACGTTCGGTACTTGGATCGGTTAGATCGTGAAGACGTACGACTACATCAACCGCATTGTGCTAACGCTTCCGCTTTTGGTCTACGAGGGTACGTGGACACACTCTCTCCACTCGTTGCTATACATCACCATGATCTTGCGTGTGTGTAGGACTTTTTTTGAAATTACGACGTTACCCAACAGTGGCATCCGAGCCAGGTTTATGCGTAGATGTTATATGCACGAGTAGAACACGAGAGAGTTGTGGGCGATACAAGTCATACTGCTTACTAGTATGTCATACTTTGGTTCGGCGGTATTTTTGGATGAAGCGGCCGGACCTACATTACACGTACGCTTACGTGAGACTGGTTCTACCGACGTGCTTTGCACACAGGTGGCTGGCGGGTGTCAGTTTCTCCAACTTTAGTTGAACCGAGTGTGTCTACGCCCGGTCCTTGCGAAGGTTAAAACATCACTAACTTGACGAAATATCTTTGTGGTTTTTATGCGTAGGTAAGAATGGTTCTTGCTAAAGCCCATAGCAGCCACATAAAACTTGCAATAACAAAGTAGAGGACGTCTAACTTGTTTTTGCAGGGCATGTTGTGATGCGATATGGTCAAGACGTGATGAGATATAAGTTGTTGTATGAGATGATCATGTTTTGTTGAAGTTATCGGCAACTGGTAGAAGCCTTATGGTTGTCTCTTTATTGTATAAGATGCAAGCGCCAAATAATTGCTTTACTTTATCGCTATGCGATAGCAATAGTTGCAAGAGCAATATTTGGCGAGACGACCATGTGACGACACATTGATATAGATGAAGATGATGGAGATCATGGTGTCATGCCGGTGACGACGGAGATCATGAAGATGCTTTGGAGATGGAGATCAAAAGCACAAGATGATGATGGCCATATGATGTCAGATATTTTGATTGCCTGTGATTTTTATCTTTTATACATCTTATTTTGCTTAGTTTAGCGGTAGCTTTATAAGATGATCTCTCACTAAATTTCAAGGTAAAAGTGTTCTCCCTGAGTATGCGGCATTGCCAAAGTTCATCGTGCCGAGACACCACGTGATGATCGGGTGTGATAAGGTCTACGTTCATCTACAATGGGTACAAGCCAGTTTTGCACATGCGGAATACTCAGGTTAAAATTGACGAGCCTAGCATATGCAGATATGGCCTCGCAACACTGAGACCGAAAGGTCGAGCATGAATCATATAGTAGATATGATCAACATAGTGATGTTCACCATTGAAAACTACTCCATCTCACGTGATGATCAGACATGGTTTAGTTGATTTGGATCACGTGATTACTTAGATGATTAGAGGGATGTCTATCTAAGTGGGAGTTCTTAAGTAATATGATTCATTAAACTTTAATTTATCATGAACTTAGTCCTGGTAGTATTTTGCAAATAATGTTGTAGATCAATAGCTCGCATTATATGTGTTCCTAGAGAAAACTAAGTTGAAAGATGATAAGTAGCAATGATGCGTACTGGGTCTGTGATATGAGGTTTATCTTCATTGCTCCACAGAAGAATTATGTCCTTGATGCACCGCTAGGTGACAGACCTATTGTAGGAGCAGATGCAGACGTTATGAATGTTTGGCTAGCTCAATATGATGACTACTTGATAGTTTAGTGCACCATGCTTAACGTCTTAGAATCGGGACTTCAAAGACGTTTTGAACGTCATGGACCATATGAGATGTTCCAAGAGTTGAAGTTAATATTTCAAGAAAATACCCGAGTTGAGAGATATGAAGTCTCCAACAAGTTCTATAGCTAAAAGATGGAGGAGAATTGCTCAACTAGTGAGCATGTGCTCAGATTGTCTGGGTACTCCAATCGCTTGAATCAAGTGGGAGTTAATCTTCTAGATAAGATAGTGACTGACAGAGTTCTCTAGTCACCATCACCAAGTTACTAGAACTTTGTGATGAACTATATTATGCACGGGATGACCAAAATGATTCACGAGCTCTTCGTGATGCTAAAATCAACGAAGGTAGAAATCAAGAAAAAGCATCAAGTGTTGATGATTAAACAAGATTACTAGTTTCAAGAAAAGGGCAAAGGGAAAGAAAGGGGACTTCAAGTGGAATGGCAAGCAAGTTATCACTCCCGTGACGAAGCCCAAAGTTGGACCAAAGCCTGAAACTAAGTGCTTTCTACTGCAAAGGAAATGGTCACTGGAAGTGGAAATGCCCTGAATATTTGGTGGATAAGAAGGATGGCAAAGTGAACAATGGTATATTTGATATACGAGTTATTGATGTGTACCTTACTAGTGTTTATAGTGGCCCCTGAGTATTTGATACTTGTTCGGTTGCTAATATTAGTAACTCGAAACAGGAGTTACAAAATAAAGAGAGACTAGTTGAGGGTGTAGTGACGATGTGTGTTGGAAGTGATTCCAAGATTGATATGATCATCATCGCACACTCCCTATACTTTCGGGATTAGTGTTGAACCTAAATAAATGTTATTTGGTTTTTGCGTTGAGCATAAATATGATTAGATCATGTTTATTGCGATACGATTATTCATCTATGCCAGAGAATAAATTGTCATTTTATTTACATGAATAAAACCTTCTGTGGTCATACATCCGATGTTGATGGTTTATTGAATCTTGATCATAGTGATACACATATTCATAATATTGATTCCAAGAGATGGAAAGTTGATAATGATAGTGCAACTTATTTGTGGCACTGCCGTTTGGGTCATATCGGTGTAAAGCGCATGAAGAAACTCCATAAAGATGGATTTTTGGAATAACTTGATTATGAATCATTTGATGGTTTGCGAACCGTGCCTTATGGGCAAGATGACTAAAACTTCGTTCTCCGGAACAATGGAACGAGCTTGTGACTTATTCGAAATAATGCATATCGATGTATGCGTTCCGGTGAGTGTTGATGCTCGTGGCGAGTATCGTTATTTTTTGACCTTCATAGATGATTTGAGCAGATATGGGTATATCTACTTAATAAACACAAGTCTGAAACATTTGAAAAGTTCAAAGAATTTCATAGTGAAGTGGAGAATCATCGTAACAAGAAAATAAAGTTTCTACGATCTGATCGTGGAGGAGAATATTTGACTTACGAGTTTGGCCTTCGTATAAAACAATGTGGAATAGTTTCACCGCTCACGCCACCTGGAACACCATAGCGAACGTTATATACCGCACTTTATTGGATATAGTGTGATCTATGGTGTCTCATATCGGTTTACCACTATCGTTTTGGGGTTATGCAATAAAAGACAGCTGCATTCACTTTAAACAGGGCACCATCAAAATCTGTTGAGACGATGCCTTATGAACTATGGTTTGGTAAGAAACCAAAGTTGTCGTTTCTTAAAATTTGGGGCTGCGATGCTTATGTGAAAAAGTTTCAACCTGATAAGCTCGAACCCAAATCGGAGAAGTGCGTCTTCATAGGATGCCCAAAAAGAAATTGTTGGGTACACCTTCTATCACAGATCCGAAGGCAAGATATTCGTTGCTAAGAATGGATCCTTTCTGGAGAAGGAGTTTCTCTCGAAAGAAGTGAGTGGGAGGAAAGTAGAGCTTCATAAGGTAATTTGTACCTTCTCCCGAATTGGAAAGTAGTTCATCACAGAAATCAGTTCCAATGATTCCTATGCCAATTAGTGAGGAAGGTAATCATGATGATCATGAAACTTCAGATCAACTTACTACAAAACCTCGTAGGTCTTCCAGAGTACAGTCCACACCAGAGTGGTATGGTAATCCTATTCTGGAAGTCATGTTACTAGACCATGATGAACCTATGAACTAGGATGAAGCGATGATGAGCCCAGATTCCGCGAAATGGCTTGAAGGCCATGAAATCTAAGATGGGATCCATGTATGAGAACAAAGTGTGGACTTTGGTGGACTTGCCCGATGATCGACAAGCCATAGAAAATAAATGGATCTTTAAGAGGAAGGCAGACGCTGATAGTAGTGTTAGTATCTACAAAGCTAGACTTGTCGAAAAAGTTTTTTGACAAAGTTCAAGGTGTTGACTACGATGAGGGTTTCTCAATCGTAGTGATGCTTGAGTCTGTCCGAATCATGTTAGCAAATTGCCACATTTTATGAAATCTGGCAAATGGATGTCAAAACTGCATTCTTTAATGGATTTATTAAGAAGAGTTGTATATGATGCAACCAGAAGGTTTTGTCGATCCAAAGGGTGCTAACAGAGTGTGCAAGCTCCAGCTATCCATTTATGGACTGGTACAAGCCTCTCGGAGTTGGAATAAACGTTTTGATAGTGTGATCAAAGCATATGGTTTTATACAAACTTTTGGAGAAGCCTGTATTTACAAGAAAGTGAGTGGGAGCTCTGTAGCATTTCTAATACTATATGTAGATGACATATTGTTGATTGGAAATGATATAGAAATTCTGGATAGCATAAAAGGATACTTGAATAAGAGTTTTTCATAGAAAGACCTCGGTGAAGCTGCTTACACATTGAGCATCAAGATCTATAGAGATAGATCAAGACGCTTGATAAGGTTTTTCAATGAGTACATACATTGATAAGATTTTGAAGTAGTTCAAAATAGAACAGTGAAAGAAGGAATTCTTGCCTGTGTTGCAAGGTGTGAATTTGAGTAAGACTCAAAACCCGACCATGGTAGAAAATAGAAAGAGAATGAAAGGTCATTCCCTATGCCTCACTCATATGTTCTATAAAGTATATTGTGTTGTGTACCAGTCCTATTGTGGACCTTGTCATAAGTTTGGCAAGGGGGTACAATAGTGATCTAAGAGTACATCAATGGACAGCGGTCAAAATTATCCTTAGTGAGGACTAAGGAAATATTTCTCGATTATGGAAGTGATAAAAGAGCTCGTTGCAAAGAGTTACGTCGATTGAAACTTTTACACCAGATGAATCTAAATCTCAATCTGGATACATACTAAAAGTGCGAGCAATTAGCTAGAGTAGCTCCATGCATAGCATTGTAGACATAGAATATTTGCAAAATACATACGGCTCTAAATTTGACAGACTCGTTGACTAAACTTCTCTCACGAGCAAAACATGATCACAACTTAGTACTCTTTGGGTGTTAATCACATAGCAATGTGAACTAGATTATTGACTCTAGTAAACCCTTTGGGTGTTGGTCACATGACGATGTGACCTATGGGTGTTATGTAGCATCTAAATCACAATACAGTTTGAACTCAATACATTTTGCTTCCATAGGTTAATTTTTTTTGTATCCATTTGGACATTAGTGACACAAATCATCCATACCCTTATTACCCACAATATTAGTTGGCTTCATTTTTCATTGTTGTATGCTTCCATTCGAGCTCATGTAACAGATGTTCTATTTAGTGCCATGCATAACGCAACTTCCACTAGTAGAAAACAGGGCTTTGGTCCTGGCCAGCTCAGAGCATTAGTCTGGGTCAAGTTACGAACCGGCACTAATTGGTGCATCAGACGCGGTTCCAGCGGCCAGTGCGCCGGCTGGGCCTTGGCAGGCACCAGTCCCGGTTCGTCTGTCCTCTTTAGTCCCAGTTCTAGACACGAATCGGGACTAAAGGGCCTCTCTCCTGGCGCAGCCCCTTTAGTCCCAGTTGGTGGATGGAACCAGGAATAAAGGTCAGCCTTCTCTCCCAGTTCTAGCCACCAACCGGGACGAAAGAGATGCCTATATATATTCTCACCCCTTCCCGCACACTCCTCAGTTTTTTGGCCGGCCAGCGTGTGGAAGGTATGTGCTGCTCTGCTCTCACATCCTGTGCACATGAGGTGTTCGATGAAATGCCGAACCACACTTAAGCTTTCTCCTCTCCAAGGTTGACCTTCAAGCTACATTATCCCCAAGATTTGTCTAGGTTTGGCGATGCACCAACAACACAAGTGTTCTAAAAGGTTCGCAACTTCATCCTTTCATCTCTCACTACTAGTTTAGCTCATTTCAAAGGCTCTAGAAGTAGAGTGGTTTGTGTGTTTTAGATGCACAATTTGAGCTGAAACTAACTTCTTAGAGTCTGCACATGTGTAAGGTGTCGTCCCGTCCCTGTCCTCAGTGCCGTCGATCGCCTGCGCCGATCTCATTGCCGGCACCACCTTGGTGAGCCTCTCACTACTGGAATTAGCTAATTTGCCGCCTGCTAACTCTTTGCCGTCCACTGGCTAACAGCAAAGAAAGTCTTTGCCGTCAGCCACACGAAAACTGGCGGCATTGAACTTGCAGGAAATATACCCTAGAGGCAATAATAAAGTTATTATTTATTTCCTCATATCATGATAAAGTTTTATTATTCATGCAAGAATTGTATTAACCGGAAACATAATACATGTGTGAATACATAAACAAACATAATGTCACTAGTATGCCTCTACTTGACTAGCTCGTTAATCAAAGATGGTTATGTTTCCTAACCATAGATATGAGTTGTTATTTGATTAACAGGATCACATCATTAGGAGAATGATGTGATTGACTTGACCCATTCCGTTAGCTTATCACTTGATCGTTTAGTATGTTGCTATTGCTTTCTTCATGACTTATACATGTTCCTATTACTATGAGATTACGCAACTCCCGTTTACCGGAGAAACACTTTGTGTGCTACCAAATGTCACAATGTAGCTGGGTGATTATAAAGGTGCTCTATAGGTGTCTCTGAAGGTACTTGTTGGCTTGGCATATTTCGATATTAGGATTTGTCATTCTGATTGTCAGAGAGGTGTCTTTGGGCCGTCTCGGTAAAGCACATCACTATAAGCCTTGCAAGCAATGTGACTAATGAGTTAGTTGCGAGATGATGTATTACATAACGAGTAAAGAGACTTGCCGATAACGAGATTGAATTAGGTATTGAGATACCGACGATCGCATCTCGGGCCAGTAACATACCGATGACAAAGGGAACAACGTAAGTTGTTATGCGGTTTGACCGATAAAGAACTTCGTAGAATATGTGGGAACCAATATGAGCATCTAGGTTCCGCTATTGGTTATTGACCGGAAACGTGTCTCGGTCATGTCTACATAGTTCTCAAACCCGTAGGGTCCGCACGCTTAAAGTTCGGTGACGATCGGTATTATGAGTTTATGTGTTTTGATGTACCGAAGATAGCTCAGAGTCTCGGATATGATCAAGTACATGACGAGGATTCTTGAAATGGTCGAGACATAAAGATCGATATATTGGATGACTATGTTTGGACTTCGGAAGTGTTACGGGTGAGTTCGGGCATATACCGGAGTACCAGGGGGTTATCGGAACCCCCAGGAGGGTTTATTGGGCCTCATGGGCCCTAGTTGAGAAGAGGAAGGGCGGCCAGGGCAGGCTGCGCCCCCCTCCCCCTCTAGTCCCCTTTCCTACTCCTACAAGGAAAATAGGAGTCCTACTCCCCCCTTGGCGCGCCCTCCTCCTGGCCGGCCGCCTCCCTCCCCCTTGATCCTTTATATACGAGGGAAGGGGGCACCTCTAGACACAAGTTGATCTATTGATCTATTCCAACCGTGTGCGGTGCCCCCCTTCACCATATTCCACCTCGATCATTTCGTAGCGGTGCTTAGGCGAAGCCCTGCATCGGTAGCAACATCATCACCGTCACCACGCCGTCGTGCTGAGGAAACTCTCCCGTGAAGCTCTGCTGAATCGGAGTTCGCGGGATGTCATCAAGCTAAACGTGTGCTGAACTCGGAAGTGTCGTACGTTTGGTACTTGGATCGGTTGGATCGTGAAGATGTACGACTACATCAACCGCGTTGTGCTAACGCTTCCACTTTCGGTCTACGATGGTATGTGGACGATACTCTCCCCTCTCGTTGCTCTGCATCACCATGATCTTGCGTGTGCGTAGGATTTTTTTTGAAATTACTATATTCCCCAACAGTAGCATCCGAGCTAGGTTAATGCGTAGATGTTATATGCACGAGTACAACACAAGTGAGTTGTGGGTGATACAAGTCATATTGCTTACCAGCATGTCATACTTTGGTTCAGCGGTATTGTTGGATGAAGCGGCCCGGACCGACATTACGCGTACGCTTATGCGAGACTAGTTCTACAGACGTGATTTGCACATAGGTGGCTGGCGGGTGTCAGTCTCTCCAACTTTAGTTGAACCAAGTGTGGCTATGCCCGGTCCTTCTTGAAGGTTAAAACAACACTAACTTGACGAAATATTGTTGTGGTTTTGATGCATAGGTAAGAACGGTTCTTGCTCAGCCCGTAGCAGCCACGTAAAACTTGCAACAACAAAGTAGAGGACGTCTAACTTGTTTTTGCAGGGCATGTTGTGATGTGATATGGTCAAGACATGATGCTAAATTTTATTGTATGAGATGATCATGTTTTGTAACCGAGTTATCGGCAACTGGAAGGAGCCATATGGTTGTCGCTTTATTGTATGCAATGCAATCGCCCTGTAATTGCTTTACTTTATCACTAAGCGGTAGCGATAGTCGTAGAAGCAATAGTTGGCGAGACGAAAACTATGGTACGATGGAGATCAAGGTGTCGCGCCGATGACGATGGTGATCATGACGGTGCTTCGGAGATAGAGATCACAAGCACAAGATGATGATGGCCATATCATATCACTTATATTGATTGCATGTGATGTTTATCCTTTATGCATCTTATTTTGCTTTGATTGACGGTAGCATTATAAGATGATCTCTCACTAAATTTTCAAGGTATAAGTGTTCTCCATGAGTATGCACCGTTGCAAAAGTTCTTCATGCCGAGACACCACGTGATGATCGGGTGTGACAAGCTCTATGTTCAAATACAATGGGTGTAAGACAGTTTTACACATGCAGAATACTCTGGTTAAACTTGACGAGCCTAGCATATGCAGATATGGCCTCGGAACACTGAGACCGAAAGGTCGAGCGTGAATCATATAGTAGATATGATCAACATAGTGATGTTCACCATTGAAAACTACTCCATCTCACGTGATGATCGGACATGGTTTAATTGATTTGGATCACGTGATCACTTAGATGATTCGAGGGATGTCTATCTAAGTGGGATTTCTTAAGTAATATGATTAATTTAACATTAATTTATCATGAACTTAGTACCTGATAGTATTTTGCTTGTCTATGTTATTGTAGATAGATGGCCCGTGCTGTTGTTCCATTGAATTTTAATGTGTTTCTTGAGAAAGCAAAGTTGAAAGATGATGGTAGCAATTACACGGACTGGGTCCATAACTTGAGGATTATCCTCATTGCTGCACAGAAGAATTACGTCCTCGAAGCACCGCTAGGTGTACCACCCGCGCCGGCAACTGCAGACATTGTGACTGCCTGGCAGTCGCGTGTTGATGACTACTCGATAGTTTAGGGTGCCATGCTTTACGTCTTAGAACCGGGACTTCAACGACGTTTTGAACGTCATGGAGCATATGAGATGTTCCAAGAGTTGAAGTTAATATTTCAAGCAAATGCCCGGATTGAGAGATATGAAGTCTCCAATAAGTTTATAGCTGCAAGATGGAGGAGTATAGCTCTGTCAGTGAACATATGCTCAAAATGTCTGGGTATAATAATCATTTGATTCAACTGGGAGTTAATCTTCCTGATGATAGTGTCATTGACAGAATTCTTCAATTACTACCACCAAGCTACAAGAGCTTCATGATGAACTATAATATGCAAGGGATGAACAAGACTACTCCTGAGCTCTTTGCGATGCTAAAAGCTGCAAAGGAAGAAATCAAGAAGGAGCATCAAGTGTTGATGATCAACAAGACCACCAATATCAAGAAAAAGGGAAAAGGGAAGAAGAAGGTAAACTTCAAAAAACGGCAAGCAAGTTGCTGCTCAGGAGAAGAAACCTAAGTCTGGACCTAAGCCTGAGACTGAGTGCTTCTACTGCAAAGGGACTGGTCACTGGAAGCGGAACTGCCCCAAGTATTTGGCGGATAAGAAGCATGGCTAGGTGAACAAAGGTATATGTGATATACATGTTATTGATGTGTACCTTACTAATGCTCAAAGTAGCACCTGGGTATTTGATACTGGTTCTGTTGCTAATATTTGCAACTCGAAACAGGGACTACGGATTAAGTGAAGATTGGCTAAGGACGAGGTGACGATGCACGTGGGAAATGGTTCCAAAGTCAATGATATCGCGGTCGCCACGCTCCCTCTACATCTACCTTCGGGATTAGTTTTAGTCCTGAATAATTGTTATTTGGTGCCAGCGTTGAGCATGAACATTATATCTAGATCTTGTTTAATGCAAGACGGTTATTCATTTAAATCAGAGAATAATGATTGTTCTATATATATGAGTAATATCTTTTATGGTCATGCACCCTTGAAGAGTGGTCTATTTTTGTTGAATCTCGGTAGTAGTTATACACATATTCATAATGTTGAAGCCAAAAGATGCAGAGTTGATAATGATAGTGCAAATTATTTGTGGCACTGCCGTTTTGGTCATATTGGTGTATGGCGGATGAAGAAACTCCATACTGATGGACTTTTCGAATCACTTGATTATGAATCACTTGGTACTTGCGAACCATGCCTCATGGGCAAGATGACTAAAACGCCGTTTTCCGGAACTATGGAGCGAGCAACAGATTTATGTGAAATCATACATACTCATGTATGTGGTCCAATGAATATTGAGGCTCGCGGCGGGTATCATTATTTTCTCACCTTCACAGATGATTTGAGAAGATATGGGTATATCTACTTAATGAAACATAAATCGGAAACATTTGAAAAGTTCTAAGAATTTCAGAGTGAAGTGGAAAATCATCATAACAAGAAAATAAAGATTCTACGATCTGATCGTGGAGGAGAATATTTGAGTTACGAGTTTAGTCTACATTTGAAACAATGCGGAATAGTTTCGCAACTCACGCCACCCGGAACACCACAACGTAATGGTGTGTCCGAACATCGTAATCGTACTTTACTAGATATGGTGCGATCTATGATGTCTCTTACTGATTTACTGCTATCATTTTGGTGTTATGCTATAGAGACGAATGCATTCACGTTAAATCGGGCACCATCAAAATCCGTTGAGACGACGCCTTATGAACTGTGGTTTGGCAAGAAACAAAAGTTATTGTTTCTTAAAGTTTCAGGCAGCGATGCTTATGTGAAAAAACTTCAACCTGATAAGCTCGAACCCAAATCGGAGAAATGTGTCTTCGTAGGATACCCAAAGGAGACTGTTGGGTACACCTTCTATCACAGATACGAAGGCAAGATATTTGTTGCTCAATTTGGATCCTTTCTAGAGAAGGAGTTTCTCTCGAAATAAGTGAGTTAGAGAAAAGTAGAACTTGATGAGGTAACTGTACCTACTCCCTTATTGGAAAGTAGTTCATCACAGAAATTTGTTCCTATGATTCCTACACCAATTAGTGAGGAAGCTAATGATGATGATCATGAAACTTCAGATCAAGTTACTACCGAACCTCATAGGTCAAACAGAGTAAGATCCGCACCAGAGTGGTACGGTAATCCTATTCTGGAAGTCATGTTACTTGACCATGACGAACCTACGAACTATGCGGAAGTGATGATGAGCCCAGATTCCACAAAATGGCTTGAAGCCATGAAATCTGAGAGGGGATCCATGTATGAGAACAAAGTGTGGACTTTGGTTGACTTTCCCGATGATCGGCAAGCCATCGAGAATAAATGGATCTTCAAAAAGAAGACTGACGCTGATGGTAATGTTACTTTCTACAAAGCTCGACTTGTTGCAAAAGGTTTTCGACAAGTTCAAGGGGTTGACTAGGATGAGACTTTCTCACCCGTAGCGATGCTTAAGTCTGTCCGAATCATGTTAGCAATTGCTGCATTTTATGATTATGAAATATGGCAAATGGATGTCAAAAATGCATTCCTGAATGGATTTCTGGAAGAAGAGTTATATATGATGCAACCAGAAGGTTTTGTCGATCCGAAAGGTGCTGACAAAGTGTGCAAGCTCCAGCGATCCATTTATGAACTGGTGCAAGGCTCTCGGAGTTGGAATAAAAGCTTTGATAATGTGATCAAAGCATATGGTTTTATAAAGTGAGTGGGAGCTCTGTAGAATTTCTAATATTATATGTGGACAACATATTGTTGATTGGAAATAATATAGAATTTATGGATAGCATAAAAGGATACTTGAATAAAAGTTTTTCAATGAAAGACCTCGGTGAAGCTGCTTATTGGGCATCAAGATCTATAGAGATAGATCAAGACGCTTAATTGTACTTTCACAAAGCACATACCTTGATAAAGTTTTAAAGAAGTTCAAAATGGATCAAGCAAAGAAAGGGTTCTTGCCTGTATTACAAGGTGTGAAGTTGAGTAAGACTCAATGCCCGACCACTGCAGAAGATAGAGAGAAAATGAAAGATGTTCCCTATGCTTCAGCCATAGGCTCTATCATGTATGCAATGCTGTGTACCATACCTGATGTGTGCCTTGCTATTAGTTTAGTAGGGAGGTACCAAAGTAATCCAGGAGTGGATCACTGGACAGCGGTCAAGAACATCCTGAAATACCTGAAAAGGACTAAGGATATGTTTCTCGTTTATGGAGGTGACAAAGAGCTAGTCAAAAATGTTTACGTCGACGCAAGCTTTGACACTGATCCGGACGATTCTAAATCGTAAAACGGGTACGTGTTTATATTGAACGGTGGAGCTGTCAGTTGGTGCAGTTCTAAACAAAGTGTCATGGTGGGATCTATGTGTGAAGCGGAATACATAGCTGCTTCAGAAGCAGCAAATGAATGAGTCTGGATGAAGGAGTTCATATCCAATCTAGGTGTCATACCTAGTGCATCGGGTCCAATGAAAATCTTTGTGACAATACTGGTGCAATTGCCTTGGCAACGGAATACAGATTTCACAAGAGAACCAAACACAACAAGAGACGCTTCAATTCCATCCGGGATCAAGTCCAAGTGGGAGACATAGAGATTTGCAAGATACACACGGATCTGAATGTTGCAGACCTGTTGACTAAGCATCTTCCACGAGCAAAACATGATCAGCACCAAGACTCCATGGGTGTTAGAATCATTCCTGTGTAATCTAGGTTATTGACTCTAGTGCAAGTGGGAGACTGAAGGAAATATGCCCTAGAGGCAAAAATAAAGTTATTATTTATTTCCTCATATCATGATAAATGTTTATTATTCATGCTAGAATTGTATTAACCGGAAACATAATACATGTGTGAATACATAGACAAACATAATGTCACTAGTATGCCTCTACTTGAATAGCTCGTTAATCAAAGATGGTTATGTTTCCTAACAATAGACATGAGTTGTTATTTGATTAACGGTATCACATCATTAGGAGAATGATGTGATTGACTTGACCCATTCCGTTAGCTTAGCACTTGATCGTTTAGTATGGTGCTGTTGCTTTCTTCATGACTTGTACATGTTCCTATAACTATGAGATTATGCAACTCTCGTTTACAGGAGGAACACTTTGTGTGCTACCAAACGTCACAATTTAACTTGGTGATTATAAAGGTGCTCTACAGGTGTCTCCGAAGGTACTTTTTGGGTTGGCGTATTTCAAGATTAGGATTTGTCACTCCGATCGTCGGAGAGGTATCTCTGGGCACTCTCGGTGACGCCAATCACTATAAGCCTTGCAAGCAATGTGACTAATGAGTTAGTTGTGAGGTGATGTATTACATAACGAGTAAAGAGACTTGCCGGTAACGAGATTGAACTAGGTATTGAGATACCGACGATCAAATCTCGGGCAAGTAACATATTGATGACAAAGGTTTGACCGATAAAGATCTTCGTAGAATATGTGGGAACCAATATGAGAATCCAGGTTCCGTTATTGGTTATTGACCGGAAACGTGTCTCGTTCATGTCTACATAGTTCTCAAACCCGTAGGGTCCGCACGCTTAAAGTTTGGTGACGATCGGTATTATGAGTTTATGTCTTTTGATATACCAAAGATAGTTCGGAGTCCCGGATATGATGAAGGACATGACGAGGAGTCTCGAAATGGTTGAGACATAAAGATCGATATATTGGATGACTATGTTTGGACTTCGAAAGTATTTCGGGTGAGTTCGGACATATACCGGAGTACTGGGGGGTTATCGGAACCCCCCGGGGGTTTATTGGGCCTCATTGGCCCTAGTGGAGAAGAGGAGGGGCGGCCAGCGCAGGCCGCGCACCCCCTCCCCCTCTAGTCCAAATTGTACAACGAGGGGGGCGGAGCCCCCCTTTCCTTCCTATCCTCTCTCCCTTCCTTCCCCACTCCTACTCCTACAAGGAAAAGAGGAGTCCTACTCCCGGTGGGACTAGGACTCCCCTCTTGGCGCGCCCTCCTCCTTGCCGACCGCCTCCCCCCTTGCTTCTTTATATATGGGGCAGGGGGCACCTCTAGACACAAGTTGATCTATTGATCTATTCCAGCCATGTGCGGTGCCCCCATCCACCATATTCCACCTCGATCATATCGTAGCGGTGCTTAGGCGAAGCCCTCCCTCGGTAGCAACATCATCACCGTCACCATGCTGTTGTGCTGACGAAACTCTCCCGTGAAGCTCTGCTGGATCGGAGTTCGCGGGACGTCATCGAGCTGAACGTGTGACGAACTCGGAGGTGCCGTACGTTTGGTACTTGGATCGGTCGGATCGTGAAGATGTATGACTACATCAACCGCGTTGTGCTAACGCTTTCGCTTTTGGTCTACGAGCATACGTGGATGATACTCTCCCCTCTCGTTACTATGCATCACCATGATCTTGCGTGTGCGTAGGAATTTTTTTGAAATTACTACGTTCCCCAACAAAACTGGCTGATGGCAAACTAGGTATTTGCCATCAGCCAGTTCTTTGCCGTCCGCTGGCTGACGGAAAAGAGGTGGGTGGGTCCAATTATTGTTTAACCAACTCAACCAGCCGGCCCCACCTCTTTGCTGTCCGCTTGCGGACGGTCAAAGAATCTTTGTCGGCAGTTGGCGGACGGCAAAGAGGCGGGTACGTTAACGGTCGTCCCGCCCCCGTCCTCTGTCACTTCTCTCCACTCTCTAGTTCCCTCTCCAACCACACCCGCGCCGCCGCCGCCGACCCCGTCTACCGTAGCGGGCCGCCCCGCCGACCCCGTCTGCCGTAGCGGGCCCCCCGCACCCCTCCACTGTGGCGC
>NC_057803.1:670864656-670873928 GCF_018294505.1 Triticum aestivum
TACCCCGACACCCTGAGACCCCGACAATCGACACCCCGAGCGCCCACCCCGACCCCGACACCCGACACCCTGACACCACACCCCGACACCCGACACCCTAACAGCACACCCCTGGAGGAAATATGTTCTAGAGGCAAAAATAAAGTTATTATTATTTTTCCTTATTTCATGATAAATGTTTATTTCATGCTAGAATTGTATTAACCGGAAACTTAGTACATGTGTGAATACATAGACAAACAAAGTGTCACTACTATGCCTCTACTTGACTAGCTCGTTGAATCAAAGATGGTTAAGTTTCCTAGCCATCGACATGAGTTGTCATTTGATTAATAGGATCACATCATTAGAGAATGATGTGATTGACTTGACTCATTCAGTTTGCTTAGCGCTTGATCGTTTAGTATGTTGCTATTGCTTTCTTCATGACTTATACATGTTCCTATGACTATGAGATTATGCAACTCCCATTTACCGAAGGAACACTTTGTGTGCTACCAAACGTCACTACGTAACTGGGTGATTATAAAGGTGCTCTACAGGTGTCTCCGAAGGTACTTGTTGAGTTGGTGTATTTCGAGATTAGGATTTGTCACTCCGATTGTCGGAGAGGTAACTCTGGGCCCTCTCGGTAATGCACATCACTATAAGCCTCGCAAGCAATGTAGCTAATGAGTTAGTTACGGGATGATGCATTACATAATGAGTAAAGAGACCTGCTGGTAACAAGATTGAACTAGGTATTGAGATACCGACGATCGAATCTCGGGCAAATAACATACCGATGACAATGGGAACAACGTATATTGTTGTGCGGTTGGACCGATAAAGATCTTCGTAGAATATGTAGGAGCCAATATGAGCATCGAGGTTCCGCAATTGGTTATTGACCGGAGATAAGTCTCCGTCATGCCTACATAGTTCTCGAACCCGTAGGTTCTACACGCTTAAGGTTCGGTGACGATTTATATTATGAGTTATGTGTTTTGATGTACCGAAGGTAGTTCGGAGTCCGAGATGAGATCAGGGACATGACTAGGAGTCTCGAAATGGTCAAGACGTAAAGATTGATATATTGGACGACTATATTCAGACATCGGAAAGGTTCCGAGTGATTCGGGTATTTTTCGGAGTACTGGAGAGTAACGGGAATTCGCCGGGGGGTATAGGGGAAAGAGAGAGGGGAGGCTGCGCCCCCTCCTTCCTTCTCTTCTCTTTTCCCTTTCCTTGACTCCTACTCCTACTACATGGAAGGGGGGAATCCTACTCCCGGTGGGAGTAGGACTCCCCAGGGCGCGCCATAGAGAGGGCCCGCCCCTCCCCTCCTCTCCTCCTTTATATACTGAGGCAAGGGGCATCCCATAGACAACAATTGATCTCTTGATCTCTTAGCCATGTGCCGTGTCCCCCTCCACCATATTCCACCTCGATCATATCGTAGCGGTGCTTAGGCGAAGCTCTGCGTCGGTAGCAACATCATCACTGTCACCACGCCATTGTGCTGACGAAACTCTCCCTCAAAGCTCGGCTAGATCAGAGTTCGAGGGACGTCATCGAGCTAAACGTGTACTGAACTCGGAGGTGCCATACGTTCGGTACTTGGATCGGTCGGCTCGTGAAGACGTACGACTACATCAACCGCATTGTGCTAACGCCTCCACTTTCGGTCTACGAGGGTACGTGGACACACTCTCTCCGCTCGTTGCTATACATCACCATGATCTTGCGTGTGCGTAGGATTTTTTTTGAAATTACTACGTTACACAATAGTAGCATCTGAGCCAGGTTTATGCGTAGATGTTATATGCACGAGTAGAACACAAGTGAGTTTTGGGCGATACAAATCATACTGCTTACCACCATTTCATACTTTGGTTTAGCGGTATTGTTGGATGAAGCGGCCCGGACCAACATTATGCATACGCTTACGCGAGACTGGTTCTACCGACGTGCTTTGCACACAGGTGGCTGGCGGGTGTCAGTTTCTCCAACTTTAGTTGAACCGAGTGTGGCTACACCCGGTCCTTGTGAAGGTTAAAACAACACTAACTTGACGAAATATTGTTGTGTTTTTTATGCGTAGGTAAGAACGGTTCTTGCTAAAGCCCATAGCAGCCATGTAAAACTTGCAACAACAAAGTAGAGGACGTCTAACTTGTTTTTGCAGGGCATGTTGTGATGTGATATGGTCTAGACGTGATGAGATATAAGTTGTTGTATGAGATGATCATGTTTTGTTGAAGTTATTGGCAACTGGCAGAAGCCTTATGGTTGTCTCTTTATTGCATAAGATGCAAGCACCAAATAATTGCTTTAGTTTATTTCTATGCAATAGCAATAGTTGCAAGAGCAATAGTTTGCGAGACGACCATGTGACGACACATTGATATAGATCAAGATGATGTAGAACATGGTGCCATGCCGGTGACGATGGAGATCATGACGATGCTTTGGACATGGAGATCAAAGGCACAAGATGATGATGGCCATATCATGTCATATATTTTGATTGCATGTGATTTTTATCTTTTATGCATCTTATTTTGCTTAGTTTGGCGGTAGCTTTATAAGATGATCTCTCACTAAATTTCAAGGTAAAAGTGTTCTCCCTGAGTATGCACCGTTGCCAAAGTTCGTCGTGCCGAGACACCACGTGATGATCGGGTGTGATAAGCTCTACGTTCATCTACAATGGGTACAAGCCAGTTTTGCACTCGCGGAATACTCAGGTTAAACTTGACGAGCCTAGCATATGCAGATATAGCCTCGGAACAGTGAGACCGAAAGGTCGAGCGTGAATAATATAGTACATATGATTAACATAGTGATGTTCACCATTGAAAACTACTCCGTCTCACGTGATGATCGGACATGGTTTAGTTGATTTGGATCATGTGATCACTTAGATGATTAGAGGGATGTCCATCTAAGTGGGAGTTCTTAAGTAATATGATTAATTGAACTTTAATTTATCATGAACTTAGTCCTGATAGTATTTTGCAAATAATGTTGTGGATCAATAGCTTGCGTTGTTGCTTCCCTATGTTTTATATGTGTTCCCAAAGAAAACTAAGTTGAAAGATGATAAGTAGCAATGATGCGGACTGGGTCCATGATCTGAGGTTTATCCTCATTGCTGCACAGAATAATTATGTCCTTGATGCACCGCTAGGTGACAGACCTATTGTAGGAGCATATGAAGACGTTATGAATGTTTGGCTAGCTCAATATGATGACTACTTGATAGTTTAGTGCACCATGCTTAACGGCTTAGAATCGGGACTTCAAAGACGTTTTGAACATCATGGACCATATGAGATGTTCCAAGAGTTGAAGTTAATATTTCAAGCAAATACCCGAGTTGAGAGTTATGAAGTCTCCAACAAGTTCTATAGCTAAAAGATGGAGGAGAATTGCTCAACTAGTGAGCATGTGCTCAGATTGTCTGGGTACTACAATCGCTTGAATCAAGTGGGAGTTAATCTTCCAGATAAGATAGTGATTGACAGAGTTCTCTAGTCACCATCACCAAGTTACTAGAACTTCATGATGAACTATATTATGCATGGGATGATGAAAATGATTCCTGAGCTCTTCGTGATGCTAAAATCAACGAAGGTAGAAATCAAGAAAAAGCATCAAGTGTTGATGATTAAACAAGATTACTAGTTTCAAGAAAAGGGCAAAGGGAAAGAAAGGGAACTTAAAGTAGAATGGCAAGCAAGTTTTCACTCCCGTGAAGAAGCCCAAAGTTGGACCAAATCTTGAAACTAAGTGCTTCTACTGCAAAGGAAATGGTAACTGGAAGCGGAAATGCCCTGAATATTTGGTGGATAAGAAGGATGGCAAAGTGAACAATGGTATATTTGATATACGAGTTATTGATGTGTACCTTACTAGTGTTTATAGTAGCCCCTGAGTATTTGATACTTGTTCGGTTGTTAATATTAGTAACTCGAAACAGGAGTTACAAAATAAAGAGAGACTAGTTGAGGGTGTAGTGACGATGTGTGTTGGAAGTGGTTCCAAGGTTGATATGATCATCATCGCACACTCCCTATACTTTCGAGATTAGTGTTGAACCTAAATAAATGTTATTTGGTGTTTGCGTTGAGCATAAATATGATTAGATCATGTTTATTGCGATATGATTATTCATTTAAGCCAGAGAATTAATTGTTATTCTGTTTACATGAATAAAACCTTCTATGGTCATAAACCCGATGTTGATGGTTTATTGAATCTTGATCATAGTGATACACATGTTCATAATATTGATGCCAAAAGATGCAAAGTTGATAATGATAGTGGAACTTATTTGTGGCACTACCGTTTGGGTCATATCAGTGTAAAGCGCATGAAGAAACTCCATAAAGATGGATTTTTGGAATAACTTGATTATATTTGATGTTTGCGAACCGTGCCTTATGGGCAAGATGACTAAAACTCCGTTCTCCGGAACAATGGAACGAGCTAGTGATTTATTGGAAATAATACATACCAATGTATGCGGTCCGATGAGTGTTGATGCTCGTGGCAAGTATCGTTATTTTTTGACCTTCACAGATGATTTGAGCAGATATGGGTATATCTACTTAATAAAACACAAGTCTGAAACATTTGAAAAGTTCAAAGAATTTCAGAGTGAACTGGAGAATCATCGTAACAAGAAAATAAAGTTTCTACGATCTGATCATGGAGGAGAATATTTGTGTTATAAGTTTGGCCTTCATATAAAACAATGTGGAATAGTTTCACAGCTCACGCCACCTGGACCACCACAGCGTTATGGTGTGTCCGAACGTCGTAAACCGCACTCTATTGAATATAGTGTCATCTATGATGTCTCATATCGGTTTACCACTATCGTTTTGGGGTTATGCATTAAAAGACTGTTGCATTCACTTTAAATAGGGCACCATCAAAATCCGTTGAGACGATGCCTTATGAACTATGGTTTGGTAAGAAACCAAACGTGTCGTTTCTTAAAAGTTTGGGGCTGCGATGCTTATGTGAAAAAGTTTCAACCTGATAAGCTCGAACCCAAATCGGAGAAGTGTGTCTTCATAGGATACCCAAAAAGAAAGTGTTGGGTACACCTTCTATCACAGATCCAAAGGCAAGACATTCTCTGATAAGAATGGATCCTTTCTAGAGAAGGAGTTTCTCTCGAAAGAAGTGAGTGGGAGGAAAGTAGAGCTTGATAAGGTAATTTGTACCTTCTCATGAATTGGAAAGTAATTCATCACAGAAATTAGTTCTAGTGATTCCTACACCAATTAGTGAGGAAGCTATTGATGATGATCATAAACTTCAGATCAAGTTACTAAAGAACCTTGTAGGTCTTCCAAAGTACAGTCCGCACCAGAGTGGTATGGTAATCCTATTCTGGAAGTCATGTTACTAGACCATGATGAACCTACGAACTATGAGGAAGAAATGATGAGCCCAGATTCCGCGAAATGGCTTGAAGGCCATGAAATCTGAGATGGGATCCATGTATGAGAACGAAGTGTGGACTTTGGTGGACTTGCTCGATGACCGGCAAGCCATAGAAAATTAATCGATCTTCAAGAGGAAGACAGACGCTAATAGTAGTGTTAATATCTACAAAGCTAGACTTGTCGAAAAAGGTTTTTGACAAAGTTCAAGTTGTTGACTACGATGAGGTTTTCTCAATCGTAGCGATGCTTAAGTCTGTCTGAATCTTGTTAGCAAATTGCCACATTTTATGAAATCTGGCAAATGGATGTCAAAACTGCATTCTTTAATGGATTTGTTAAGAAGAGTTGTATATGATGCAACCGGAAGGTTTTGTCGATCCAAAGGGTGCTAACAAAGTGTGCAAGCTCCAGCGTTCCATTCATGGACTGGTGTAAGTCTTCCGGAGTTGGAATAAACTTTTGATAGTGTGATCAAAGGATATTGTTTTATAGAAACTTTTGTAGTACAAGAAAGTGAGTGGGAGCTCTTTAGCATTTCTAATACTATATGTAGATGACATATTGTTGATTGGAAATGATATAGAAATTCTGGATAGCATAAAAGGATACTTGAATAAGAGTTTTTCAAAGAAAGACCTCGGTGAAGCTGCTTACACATTGAGGATCAAGATCTATATAGATAGATCAAGACGCTTGATAAGATTTTTCAGTGAGTACATATCTTGATAAGATTTTGAAGTAGTTCAAAATAGAACAGTCAAAGAAGGAGTTCTTGCCTATGTTGCAAGGTGTGGAGTTGAGTAAGAATCAAAACCCGACCATGGCAGAAAATAGAAAGAGAATGAAAAGTCATTCCCTATGCCTCAGTTATAGGTTCTATAAAGTATGTTGTGTTGTGTACCAGTCCTATTGTGTACCTTGTCATAAGTTTCGCAAGGGGGTATAATAGTGATCTAAGAGTAGATCAATGGACAACGGTCAAAATTATCCTTAGTGGGGACTAAGGAAATATTTCTTGATTATGGAAGTGATAAAAGAGCTCATCGTAAGGAGTTACGTCGATGTAAGCTTTTACACCAGATGAATCTAAATCTCAATCTGGATACATACTGAAAGTGGGAGCAATTAGCTAGAGTAGCTCCATGCAGAGCATTGTAGACATAGAATATTTGCAAAATACATACGGCTCTGAATTTGACAGACCCGTTGACTAAACTTCCCTCACGAGCAAAACCTGATCACACCTTTGTACTCTTTGGGTGTTAATCACATAGCAATGTGAACTATATTATTGACTCTACTAAACCCTTTCGGTGTTGGTCACATGACGATGTGAGCTATGGGTGTTAATCACATATAGATGTGAATATTTGTGTTAAATCATATCGTGATGTGAACCAGATTATTGACTCTAGTGCAAGTGGGAGAATGAAGGAAATATGCCCTAGAGGCAATAATAAAGTTATTATTTATTTCCTTATTTCATGATAAATGTTTATTATTCATGCTAGAATTGTATTAACCGGAAACTTAGTACATGTGTGAATACATAGACAAACAAAGTGTCACTAGCATGCGTCTACTTGACTAGCTCGTTGAATCAAAGATGGTTAAGTTTCCTAGCCATAAACATGAGTTGTCATTTGATTAACGGGATCACATCATTAGAGAATGATGTGATTGACTTGACCATTCCGTTAGCTTAGCCCCTGATCGTTTAGTATGTTGCTATTGCTTTCTTCATGACTTATACATGTTCCTATGACTATGAGATTATGCAACTCCCGTTTACCGGAGGCACACTTTGTGTGCTACCAAATGTCACAACGTAACTGGGTGATTATAAAGGTGCTCTACAGGTGTCTCCGAAGGTACTTGTTGAGTTGGCGTATTTCGAGATTAGGATTAGTCACTCCGATTGTTGGAGAGGTATCTCTAGGCCCTCTCGGTAATGCACATCACTATAAGCCTTGCAAGCAATGTAGCTAATGAGTTAGTTACAGGATGATGCATTACGTAACGAGTAAAGAGACTTGCCGGTAACGAGATTGAACTAGGTATTGAGATACCGACGATCGAATCTCGGGCAAGTAACATACCAATGACAAGAACAACGTATATTGTTGTGCGGTTTGACCGATAAAGATCTTCGTAGATTATGTAGGAGCCAATATGAGCATCCAGGTTCCACTATTGGTTATTGACTGGAGATGAGTCTCGGTCACGTCTACATAGTTCTCGAACCCGTAGGGTCCGCACGCTTAACGTTCGTTGATGATTTATATTATGAGTTATGTGTTTTGATGTACCGAAGGTAGTTCGGAGTCCCAGAAGAGACCAGGGACTTGACGAGGAGTCTCGAAATGGTCGAGACGTAAATATCGATATATTGGACGACTATATTCAGACATCGGAAAGGTTCCGAGTGAATCGGGTATTTTTTTGGAGTACCGGAGAGTTACGGGAATTCGCCGGGGAGCATATGGGCCTTATTGGGATTTAGGGGAAAGAGAGAGGGGAGGCTGTGCGCCCCCCCCCCAAGACCTAGTCCAATTTGGACTAGGGGGAGGGGCTGCGCCCCCTCCTTCCTTCTCTTCTCTTTTCCCTTTCCTCGACTCCTACTCCTACTGCATGGAAGGGGGGGGGGAATCCTACTTCCGGTGGGAGTAGGACTCACTAGGGCGCACCACAGAGAGCGCCAGCCCCTCCCCTCTTCTCCTCCTTTATATACTGAGGCAAGGGGCACCCCATAGACAACAATTGATCTGTCACGACCGACTTTTTCAATAAATAAATATTGAGAAAATCGATCTTTAAATCCCAGTATAGGAAAAAGTCATCCTTTCTGGTAGAAAAATGCTTGATAAACAGAGAATCAGTAGCATCAAATATATTACAGGGTTGAGCTGAGGCTGCTCAACAATTTATTACAAACTCGCGAATATATTACATATGGGCGGTTATGACACAGGGGTGTGGTGGCATGCTACTAGCTCGAGGAAAAAGTGGTGGTGGATAACTTGACTCCTAACTGGCAGCTCATCGAGCGTCGAGGTGAGGCTCGATGAATTTATTCTGGGGTTGCGGAAGCGGATAATACAATGACCAAAACAGGATCGCACGGGACTGACTGGGACTCCTCTAGCCGTCGGAATCGCTATCAAACTCTTCATCCATGAGATCGCCTTCATCAACATCTGGCCAAATCAACAAGCCAGGTGAGTACTTTGAAAGTACTCGCAAGACATTTCGGACAAAGGATATAATCAATGAATGCATGAATGCATCATGAATAAAGGATGATGCTCTTACAACAACAACAATATTATTTCATGACTTGTTAAATAAAATAAATAACTGAAAACCGATCGGGTGTCTGGAGCGACGCCTCGAAAGGTAAACAAATAAAATGCATGCCGCAGTCGGGCATCTAAGCGACACCACATAAAGGGCTTATACGAAATGCCACTGTCGGACGTCTGAGCGACATCACATAAAGGGCTTTAAAAGAAATGCCACAGTCGGACGTCTGAGCGACATCACATAAAGGGATTTAAAAGAAATGCCACAGTCGGACGTCTGAGCGACATCACAGACAGGGCTTGCAACAAATGTAAATAACAGATATGCCACCATCGGACGTCTGAGCGACATCACAGACAGGGCCTATAACAAAAGTAAATAACAGGTATGCCACCGTCGGACGTCTGAGCGACATCGCAGACAGGGCTTGTAATAAATGTAAAGTAACAAGATTAGTCCATCCACAAGAATAATCTTTTAACCGGATTTATGACACATAAATCCCACTAGAGTTTTTGTCACTGA